>NC_079912.1:5397327-5401244 GCF_024868665.1 Triplophysa rosa
CGACAGAAAGGGAACGTCTCGGTTACGTTTGTAACCTCGGTTCCCTGATGGAGGGAACGAGACGTTGTGTCCTCTTGCCACAACACGTGCTGTCCTCTGCAGCAGTCGTGAGAGGTCTCAGGCTCCTCAGAACTAAGGTGAATGAATGATGCACGCCGTCTCCCTTTTATACCCGGATGTCCGGGGCGGAGTCCGGCATGCAAATTTCATTTGCCAATTTTCATTGGCCTTTTCTAAGCAGTCGGAAACGATTGGTTCTCAGGGACGAGCCCCATCTGTCGGTTCGACACAACGTCTCGTTCCCTCCATCAGGGAACCGAGGTTACAAACGTAACCGAGACGTTTTGTTAATTATTTATTAACTGGACTTCTTCAAGATTTTTTTGCTGGGTTATCTATTCTACCTAAAACATCTCATGTTTGTAACATTCTTCAGTCAGCTTACAAGGAACCTAATGTTGTTGACTGTTTGCTGGCTAAAGAGATCGAAAAGGGATATATGATCGGACCCTTCGATCGCCGTCCCTTTTCAATTTTTTGAATGAATCCTATAGGCATCGCTACAAGGAAATACTCGGGGAAAAAAGCGTTTAATTATAGATTTGTCAGCTCCTCACAATAACGATAAATAAGTTTTACGCCACAGTAGATGATGCTATTCAGTTGATTAAAACAGCCGGGAAGGGCGCCTGGCTGGGCAAAGCAGATATTGTCGATGCCTTTAAAGTAATGCCACTTCACTTGTTACAGTGACATTTGTTTGGTGTACAATGGCGTGGAAAAATGTTTTTCTCTGTTAGACTCACGTTCAGCTGTCGTAGCAGCCCATGTATTTTCAATACCTTATCGGAGGCTTTCTGTTGGATTCTATTAAATAACCGTAAGCTGCTGTTCGTGCTTCACCTGTTAGATGATTTTTTAGTCGTAGATTATCCCTACTCTTTGCCAGGGCGATGCATCAATACTTTGAGAGAAACATTTAATAATTTAGGAGTTATTTAGGAGATTTTTTAGGAAAAAATTCTCGGCCCAGTTAATGTCATTGAGTTTCTCGGAATCACTTTAGATAGCAATCTAATGCAAGCATCTGCCCCTTGACAAACTTCAGCGCATTAGGGAGATCATGAAGGAAGTTTTAAGTCACGAGTCCATTACAAAAAGAGACCTACTTTCACTGCTCGGACATCTTAACTTCACTGTGCGGATTATTCCGCAAGGTCGCTCTTTCATTTCCAGGCTTCTAGATCTCTCCAAAACAGTCGCTAAATTGCACGAATCTATTAAGTTAGATTCGGGCTGCAAATCCGAACTGCAATTCTGGTCATGGCTTTGCAACAAATGGAATGGCATCTCTTTTTTTCTATAATGATGTGGTAGAGACCTCCATCACGCTAAATCTTTTCACTGACGCTGCTCTGTCAATTGGATTTGGCGGATATTTTAATAATTAGTGGTTCGCTAGTGTTTGGCCTAAGGAACTGTCGGCTCTTCCTCAAAACACACTATCGATGGCATGGTTAGAGCTGTACCCCGTTGTGGCATGTATTCTCTGGGGCAGTCAATGGTCCAGGGAACAAATACTCGTTTATTGCGATAATGAAGCCACCGTCCACATTAATAATAAAGGGTGCTCATCAGTTCCATTTATCAATACATTTCTGAGGCGCTTAATGTGGACATGTATTAATGGTAATTTTACGCTCCGTGCTGCGCATATACCTGGCCTCGACAATAAAGTAGCTGATTGTCTGTCTCGTTTTAAATTTCAGGAGTTAAAAATACTGTGCCCAGATGCCTCTCCTTCAAGCCTGCCTTGCCCACCATTCGCCCTGACTGTTCTCGACTAAATGCTCTGCAGTCATATCTCTCGGCAGCTGCAGCATTTATGAGATCAAGCCTAGCCAAATCCACATCAAAAACTTATCACTCTGTCTGGGTTCACTTCACTACTTTTTATTCTGTCTTTGCAGTTTCCGTTTTGCCCGTTAATGTAGCCATCATATGTTCATATATCATGCATTGTCACTTATCACGAAAAATGCAGGTTTCCTCTATTAAAAATCAGGTTTCAGGTATTTAGTTTCATTTAAGATGCAGGGATTCACCCGTCTGCAGTCTTTTGGGACATCCATCCATTCATCTGCACCGAAAACCAAAGACAAGCGCCTACCTCTAACCTTCTCTCTGGTTAACAAAATGGTAACGAAATTAAGGCAAGGATGTTTCGATTCTTATGTGGATTCACTTTTGGAGAATGTCTTTCTTTGTGCTTTCTATAGTTTTCTAAGAGTTGGTGAATTCACTACACGCAATAATTATTTTGACCCTTCTTATGACCTCACGGTGTCCGATATCGCTTTTCACGCACAGTATTTTACAATTTTTCTCAAACATTCCAAGTCTGACAGAGAATGTAAAGGTATACCACTTATTATTGCTCGTACTCATTCAGTTTTTTGCCGTTTTGATTCCATGTCTCGGCATCTGAGTACACGCCCTCACACACGTACCGATGAGCCTCTGTTCATCACCGAGGAGAGAAAAGCCATGTCAAGATACTGGTTTGCTGCCCGTCTCCGTTTAGATTGTCAGTCATGTGGCCTCTCACCGGAGCAATATACTACGCACTCCTTTCGCATCGGAGTAGCAACAACAGCCGCCGCTGTCACAACAAGCCCTATGCTGAAAGCTTTGGGGCGATGGTCTTCCGTCGCTTACGAACGCTACGTTCGTCCTGAAATTAAAGACATTTTAGAGGCACAAAAAGCTATGGGATCCGTGTAACATACGGCTTCTCCTGTTGTCTTATTTATTGTCTTCATTCTACTTGTGTGATGTTATTAAACACCAAGCAGCAATTATTGTCACGTGTATGTATGTCACTTTTGGAGCTATTTGCTCAAGGGTGTATGCCCACTCTGCCTGCTTTAACACTAGCTTAATTTGCTCCAGGGCGTATGCTTCCCCTGCCCACTTTACTACCAGTTAAATTGCTCCAGTTAAATACTGTATGTTCTAGGGTGTATGCTTCCCCTGCCCACTATACTACGTTAAAATTGCTCCAGGACGTATGCTTCCCCTGCCCACTTTACTACCAGTTAAATTTGCTCCAGGGCGTATGCTTCCTCTGCCACTTTCTACCAGTTAAAATTGCTCCAGGGCGTATGCTTCCCCTGCCCACTTTACTACCAGTTAAATTTGCTCCAGGGCGTATGCTTCCCCATGTTCCATGAGCCCCTAAATTGGCCATCGGCCAATGAAGTAACTTTAAAATTCTAAAGCAGCCCCCCCCGGCGAGGCAGCAAAAAACAGTATGCAAACGGTGGCAAGGAACCCAAAACTCTAATCGAGAAAAAAAAAACCAGGAGAACCCAGGCCCAACCAGGGGATTCCAGTTCCCCTGTGTCAAAAGCTGCTGCCTCTGCACAAGCTCCAGAGAGCTTGCACAACAAGGCTAAATAAAATAAATAAACTTACTAATAAGGTAAATTATAGTTTAAGATTATCATTAATAATCTAATAGCATTTGAAATTTTGTGGTGAGGACGTGTCAGGTGACCGCGTCCATCTTTATCCAGCTCTATCATCTCAGCTCTTGTCAGGTCGCCGCTTCCCATTCTCCACTCTACCATCAGGTCAGGCCAAGAACTGCATCCTGCTTGCTGTGGTAACCTTGGAACAATGAGACAAGACTGGCTGAGAGTAGAGTACTGTTCTGCACTCTTTGATGCAACAAGTACATCAGTTGTGTTTTTGGTTCCGGTTGATCTAACTAGTGCAGCCTAAACCCTCAGAAGATTTATATTATGGAAGTCTAGTGTATGCAAGATTAAAAAGATGTGTCTTTAGTCTAGATTTAAACTGACAGTGTGTCTGCCTCCCGGACAGTGCAGGGAAGACTATTCCAAAGTTTAGGC
>NC_079912.1:5401809-5406150 GCF_024868665.1 Triplophysa rosa
GTGTTATGGCGTTTTCCATTGGAACCCCATCTGTCGGTTCAACACAACGTCGAGAGACCGACAGAAAGGGAACGTCTCGGTTACGTTTGTAACCTCGGTTCCCTGATGGAGGGAACGAGACGTTGTGTCCTCTTGCCACAACACGTGCTGTCCTCTGCAGCAGTCGTGAGAGGTCTCAGGCTCCTCAGAACTAAGGTGAATGAATGATGCACGCCGTCTCCCTTTTATACCCGGATGTCCGGGGCGGAGTCCGGCATGCAAATTTCATTTGCCAATTTTCATTGGCCTTTTCTAAGCAGTCGGAAACGATTGGTTCTCAGGGACGAGCCCCATCTGTCGGTTCGACACAACGTCTCGTTCCCTCCATCAGGGAACCGAGGTTACAAACGTAACCGAGACGTTTTGTTAATTATTTATTAACTGGACTTCTTCAAGATTTTTTTGCTGGGTTATCTATTCTACCTAAAACATCTCATGTTTGTAACATTCTTCAGTCAGCTTACAAGGAACCTAATGTTGTTGACTGTTTGCTGGCTAAAGAGATCGAAAAGGGATATATGATCGGACCCTTCGATCGCCGTCCCTTTTCAATTTTTTGAATGAATCCTATAGGCATCGCTACAAGGAAATACTCGGGGAAAAAAGCGTTTAATTATAGATTTGTCAGCTCCTCACAATAACGATAAATAAGTTTTACGCCACAGTAGATGATGCTATTCAGTTGATTAAAACAGCCGGGAAGGGCGCCTGGCTGGGCAAAGCAGATATTGTCGATGCCTTTAAAGTAATGCCACTTCACTTGTTACAGTGACATTTGTTTGGTGTACAATGGCGTGGAAAAATGTTTTTCTCTGTTAGACTCACGTTCAGCTGTCGTAGCAGCCCATGTATTTTCAATACCTTATCGGAGGCTTTCTGTTGGATTCTATTAAATAACCGTAAGCTGCTGTTCGTGCTTCACCTGTTAGATGATTTTTTAGTCGTAGATTATCCCTACTCTTTGCCAGGGCGATGCATCAATACTTTGAGAGAAACATTTAATAATTTAGGAGTTATTTAGGAGATTTTTTAGGAAAAAATTCTCGGCCCAGTTAATGTCATTGAGTTTCTCGGAATCACTTTAGATAGCAATCTAATGCAAGCATCTGCCCCTTGACAAACTTCAGCGCATTAGGGAGATCATGAAGGAAGTTTTAAGTCACGAGTCCATTACAAAAAGAGACCTACTTTCACTGCTCGGACATCTTAACTTCACTGTGCGGATTATTCCGCAAGGTCGCTCTTTCATTTCCAGGCTTCTAGATCTCTCCAAAACAGTCGCTAAATTGCACGAATCTATTAAGTTAGATTCGGGCTGCAAATCCGAACTGCAATTCTGGTCATGGCTTTGCAACAAATGGAATGGCATCTCTTTTTTTCTATAATGATGTGGTAGAGACCTCCATCACGCTAAATCTTTTCACTGACGCTGCTCTGTCAATTGGATTTGGCGGATATTTTAATAATTAGTGGTTCGCTAGTGTTTGGCCTAAGGAACTGTCGGCTCTTCCTCAAAACACACTATCGATGGCATGGTTAGAGCTGTACCCCGTTGTGGCATGTATTCTCTGGGGCAGTCAATGGTCCAGGGAACAAATACTCGTTTATTGCGATAATGAAGCCACCGTCCACATTAATAATAAAGGGTGCTCATCAGTTCCATTTATCAATACATTTCTGAGGCGCTTAATGTGGACATGTATTAATGGTAATTTTACGCTCCGTGCTGCGCATATACCTGGCCTCGACAATAAAGTAGCTGATTGTCTGTCTCGTTTTAAATTTCAGGAGTTAAAAATACTGTGCCCAGATGCCTCTCCTTCAAGCCTGCCTTGCCCACCATTCGCCCTGACTGTTCTCGACTAAATGCTCTGCAGTCATATCTCTCGGCAGCTGCAGCATTTATGAGATCAAGCCTAGCCAAATCCACATCAAAAACTTATCACTCTGTCTGGGTTCACTTCACTACTTTTTATTCTGTCTTTGCAGTTTCCGTTTTGCCCGTTAATGTAGCCATCATATGTTCATATATCATGCATTGTCACTTATCACGAAAAATGCAGGTTTCCTCTATTAAAAATCAGGTTTCAGGTATTTAGTTTCATTTAAGATGCAGGGATTCACCCGTCTGCAGTCTTTTGGGACATCCATCCATTCATCTGCACCGAAAACCAAAGACAAGCGCCTACCTCTAACCTTCTCTCTGGTTAACAAAATGGTAATGAAATTAAGGCAAGGATGTTTCGATTCTTATGTGGATTCACTTTTGGAGAATGTCTTTCTTTGTGCTTTCTATAGTTTTCTAAGAGTTGGTGAATTCACTACACGCAATAATTATTTTGACCCTTCTTATGACCTCACGGTGTCCGATATCACTTTTCACGCACAGTATTTTACAATTTTTCTCAAACATTCCAAGTCTGACAGAGAATGTAAAGGTATACCACTTATTATTGCTCGTACTCATTCAGTTTTTTGCCGTTTTGATTCCATGTCTCGGCATCTGAGTACACGCCCTCACACACGTACAGATGAGCCTCTGTTCATCACCGAGGAGAGAAAAGCCATGTCAAGATACTGGTTTGCTGCCCGTCTCCGTTTAGTCTGTCAGTCATGTGGCCTCTCACCGGAGCAATATACTACGCACTCCTTTCGCATCGGAGTAGCAACAACAGCCGCCGCTGTCACAACAAGCCCTATGCTGAAAGCTTTGGGGCGATGGTCTTCCGTCGCTTACGAACGCTACGTTCGTCCTGAAATTAAAGACATTTTAGAGGCACAAAAAGCTATGGGATCCGTGTAACATACGGCTTCTCCTGTTGTCTTATTTATTGTCTTCATTCTACTTGTGTGATGTTATTAAACACCAAGCAGCAATTATTGTCACGTGTATGTATGTCACTTTTGGAGCTATTTGCTCAAGGGTGTATGCCCACTCTGCCTGCTTTAACACTAGCTTAATTTGCTCCAGGGCGTATGCTTCCCCTGCCCACTTTACTACCAGTTAAATTGCTCCAGTTAAATACTGTATGTTCTAGGGTGTATGCTTCCCCTGCCCACTATACTACGTTAAAATTGCTCCAGGACGTATGCTTCCCCTGCCCACTTTACTACCAGTTAAATTTGCTCCAGGGCGTATGCTTCCTCTGCCACTTTCTACCAGTTAAAATTGCTCCAGGGCGTATGCTTCCCCTGCCCACTTTACTACCAGTTAAATTTGCTCCAGGGCGTATGCTTCCCCATGTTCCATGAGCCCCTAAATTGGCCATCGGCCAATGAAGTAACTTTAAAATTCTAAAGCAGCCCCCCCCGGCGAGGCAGCAAAAAACAGTATGCAAACGGTGGCAAGGAACCCAAAACTCTAATCGAGAAAAAAAAAACCAGGAGAACCCAGGCCCAACCAGGGGATTCCAGTTCCCCTGTGTCAAAAGCTGCTGCCTCTGCACAAGCTCCAGAGAGCTTGCACAACAAGGCTAAATAAAATAAATAAACTTACTAATAAGGTAAATTATAGTTTAAGATTATCATTAATAATCTAATAGCATTTGAAATTTTGTGGTGAGGACGTGTCAGGTGACCGCGTCCATCTTTATCCAGCTCTATCATCTCAGCTCTTGTCAGGTCGCCGCTTCCCATTCTCCACTCTACCATCAGGTCAGGCCAAGAACTGCATCCTGCTTGCTGTGGTAACCTTGGAACAATGAGACAAGACTGGCTGAGAGTAGAGTACTGTTCTGCACTCTTTGATGCAACAAGTACATCAGTTGTGTTTTTGGTTCCGGTTGATCTAACTAGTGCAGCCTAAACCCTCAGAAGATTTATATTATGGAAGTCTAGTGTATGCAAGATTAAAAAGATGTGTCTTTAGTCTAGATTTAAACTGACAGTGTGTCTGCCTCCCGGACAGTGCAGGGAAGACTATTCCAAAGTTTAGGCGCTAGATAGGAAAAGGATCTACCACCTGCACTTGATTTTGAAATTCTTGGTATTACCAACTGACAGGATGCCTGAGAGCATAATGCACGTGAAGAACTGTAATACAAGAGGAGTTCACTCAAGTACTGAGGAGCTAAACCATGTAGGGCTTTATAGGTAATAAGCAAGATTTTAAAGTTAATGCAATGCTTTATAGGTAACCAGTGCAAGGTTGACAGAACTGGGCTAATATGTTGATACTTTTTTGTATGTGTAAGAACTCGAGCTGCCGCGTTTTGGACCAGTTGGAGTTTTTGTAATAAGCCTGCAGGGCAACCACCTAACAGTGCATTACAGTATTCTAGTCTTGATGTCATGAATGCATGA